>NC_137982.1:35046382-35051245 GCF_963924665.1 Micromys minutus | reverse complement strand
AGTTGGCACAAAGTACAACCCCCATGGCTTCTACATATGAGTGACATATTTTCCTCACTGCTCCTCAGTTTTTAATACCCTCTGTTGTCTCTGAGTTTGAATTATTTGCTAAAAGGATTAAAAGGCAAAGGTGACAATAGTTTTAAAAGGATAAAAGAGACAAAAGAACTTCATTTTGGTCTCTAGGAAGCAATGGTTTTTCATAAGAAAAAAAATATGATACTGGGAGCCATCTGGTTGAGACCTGAATATGTCCAGCTTTGCCTGCCTAGTTAATTTTACAACTAAAACAACTTTCAGAGTACAGTGCAAATGTGAAAGTGTTTTAAACCCATCACTTTCTACTTCTGAACACACACACACACACACACACACAAGAAGTAAAAATAGTGAATATTGTTATTTTTTCTAATTTTTAACATATTTGTTTAGTATGTGTTTATGTGTGTCGGCTACATGTATATATGTGTATCTGGGGCATGACGTGCCTGCAGAATTCAAAAGAGGGCATTGGATCCCCTAGAACTGGAGTCAAGTTCTGAGCCAGTCCATGGCTTCTGGTAACTAAACCCAGGTCCTCAGCAGGAGCAGCCAGTGCTCTGAACTGTTGGGCTATTTCCCACTCCATATTTTTTTTAATGAATTAATTAAATCAGTGAAATAATTAATAAGTTCACAAACTAATAAATTAGCAAGATTAATGAATGACAACATTAGTAAATGAAATCATATCTGAAAGTTAAGGTAGATGAATCTGGTTTCTCAATTAAATTTGTTCTCTGACAATTTATTCTGGGTTAAGTTCAGTGCTTCCCACCCACTGCTGTTAACGCCCCTACTTTACCCTGTACGTACCTTTCCTTGTTCAAGACATTTTATTTTGTTTTGAGACCCAGTGAGTTTAATCAGGGTCATTTAAAAAAACACGTGTATTGTGGTGGTTTGAATGAGAATGGTCCCCACATGCTCATGTGTTTGAGTACTTAATCCCCAGTTAGTATAACTATTTGGGAAGAATTAGGAGGTGTGGCCTTTTTGGAGGATGTGTAACCTTATTTTGGAGGGTGTGCTTTGAGGTTTCAAAAGATCAAGTCAGGCCCAGCCTGTCTCTGTCTCTCTCTCCCTCTCTCCCCCCTTTTTCTCCATTTCTACTCCCCTCCTTCCTTCTTCCTCCCTCTTCCCCCCCCCCAAATAGATCAGGACATGAAGATTATCCTCCAGCACCATGCTTGCCTACCACCATACATTCTGAAATGGTGACCATGGCTGAATTCTCTAAAAGTATACACAAACCCCCTATTAAATGCTCCCTTTTTGTAAGAGTTGACGTGGTTGTGGTGTCTCTTCACAGTAATAGATGGGCATGAAATTATCCAGTGGATCAAGGTGAGCTCAGCAGTGGACATACATTCAAGACAATGACTCCTTCCCCTAGAACTTATAAGTAGCCAACAATTCAACATGGAGGGTTAGAACTTCATGAGCCCCTTCTCTATCTATCCATTGCTGCTGGCTGCTGATAGGCCCAGATCTGCACAGACTTGCAACTGCAGTCTTTGTGAGCACATGGTTGCAAAGTCTATGTTATCCCCAGAAGACAGTTTTTCACTCTCCTGCACTTTATCTTCTTGTCTTACATTCTTTCTACCCCATCTGAAATAACTCCCAAGCCTTAGAAGGAGGTTATAAATGTCCTGTTTATGGCCGAGCACTCAGCTTTACCCTTTTCTCAACCCCTTGAGCAGCCATGATTTTCTGCAGTGGCTGCCATTTATTGTAAAGAAAGCTTAAGAATAAGGCTGAGGGTAGCATTTGTGTTTGAGAATAAGCCTAGCTGTTTAGAAGGCAGCATGACAGCATGCCAATTTAATAAGCAACAGTTTTTGTTGTTTGTTGTCTTTGAGGACCTATGACCCTCTCAGGTGTGCATTATTGGCTGGGTTTATTGTATTAGACTTGAAATCCTTCTTGTGGAATGACAGGACTCTTGAATTCTATCAGAGATTATGGCTAGTTGACACCATAACTGTTTCAATATTGCCTAGAGCACTGTCATTGAAGTTCACCAGGTTTCACAGCTGGTTAGAGCTGTGGGTGCATTTTCTCTTCCAGAAGCCTACATAGCACTTTCCAACGTTATTAGAATATCATGGAATATAGAATATCACAGAAGAGAACTCAACATTTACCATCTTCTCAAACGGTGTTTATTTACCTCCCACCGGAAGGTTCCATGTACCACGCTATAATAATAAAGGATTCTCGGCTCAAGCAGCACTCGGTCAAGATACAGTGATAAAAGCAGAATGAAAAGATGAAAGAAACAAAGAACAGAGAGTCCAAAGAGATAAAAAATAGTGAGACACTAGTTAAAGCGAACCATGCCAATAATTACACTAATGTTCAAGCACTGTACCCTCCAATTAAAATGCAGAGATTACAGACGTGAAAAAAAAGGCAGAATGCAGCATATTTTATTTATAAAAGATATACTTTAAGGATAAAGAAACAGATGGACTAAAGATAAAAGAGTGGTTCCAACCTACAGTCTGGCATGTGACGTGCTCAAAAGTTGTTACTCCCACCAAATAACAAACAAACAAATATCTGTACAAACTGAAAAGGTAACAATGAGATTCATCAGAAGAAAGATCATTCCTTTCCCTTATCATTTCCAACATGGCAACTGAGAGACAGACAGAGGGATACAGAAAATTATAATTTACCAGTCCTGAATGTCAGTTCTATGGGAATCAGTATAAAGAAACCTGTATTGTGGGTAACAGATTTGAGGTTTTCTGAGTGGATAAACTTGAAAGATAAAACCTGGTGAATTCTACAACAGAGGGAACCTTAGACTTGTTTTATCTCCAGATGTTCCCACAATGGAGATTGGGGGGAAAAATCTCTAAAGCCTTATGGTTTGCTTAAGAACTCATTTTTAAAATGGTAAGGCATTCTCTCCCTCTTGATATGTCCAACCTGCTGAATTGGAGCCTCGTCAGCTTGAGAATAGATAGATATACCCAACTGTGACCTTCCATGTAGAAACAGGGAGATGATAAAGTCTACCCTCTAAATCATCCTGTATCATTGATGGAGACAAAGAAAAAGAAAAACACATGCACTTCTAAACTTCACAAAATGAAGGTACAGACTCACCAAAAGTTCTCATCACAGGACAATAGAACAAGTTTCCTCCCTGCACCGCCTTACAAAAATCTACTTATGGCAGCTTCTCATACCCACTACATCATGTTCACCTCTTACTGAAAAGTCACAAGGCACACTGAAAGGCAAAACCAGTTCAGAAAACTGCAAAACACAATAGCACTAGAACCACACAGGAATGATCATAGTCCAAATGTAAAATAACTGGGTTTAATTTTCCAAGATCTGTAGTGAAAGAAGACAATGTGTAGGGACAGATGGATATGGTGAGAAGAGATGGAAATTCTAAAAAAAAATGCTGAATTTTTTTAGTTATCACAACATGGGAAATGAAGAATCACTTTGATGATCCTATCAGTAGATTAAATGTGACTGAAAAAGAACATCTCTGGTATTAAGAATGTGACAAAAAGAATTCATAAAACGTAGGAAAAAAAAACAGTAAAAAATGTGGGATAGGATAGTCAAGAACTCTTTAACAAAAGGTACCGTTTATATGTCGTGGGATGCCAGGAGAAGAGGAAGAGGAGAAGGAGAGAACAGAAGCAATATTTGAAGCAATGATGCTTAAAATTTCTTCAAATTAGCACCAGATGTGAAACCACAGAAACAAAGGCAAAACAAACAAACAAACAAACAATTAAACAAAACCCAAGCAGGGCACCTGTCCAAAAAACAAAACCAACTGTCATATTTAGGAATGGTGTTCTAATTGCAGAAATTGAAGGACATAGGAAAAAATTCAGGTAGAAGCCAGAGGAGGAAAACACTTTCTATTTAAAGAAAAATAATGAAAGAATAAATGTGTGAGAAACTGCACAAAACCAGCATCTGAAGTGTTGAGGGAGAAGGACACAACTTAGAATTCAATATGTAGAAAACATTGGGCATTAAAGGCAAGGAAGAGCCAGGTTGGTAGAACATACATGTAATCTCAGCGTCGGTGAGGCTGAGGCACAAGAACCTCTAGTTTAGAGAGTCTACAGTGAATGTGAGGCTCTCAGGTGCTATATATATTGTGACATTAATTCTTCAGGAAACAAAGACTGTCAGGGAAGAAATAATACAAGTGAAATATAACCTTTCATTCTTCTTATTTTAATATTTATTTTAAAAAGGTTTCACTTACCGTGTATTTGAGTATGTTTCTGAGTGTGTGTCACATTTGTGAGGGTACCCACGGAGGCCGGGAGAGGGAATCAGGCCCCCTAGAGCTGTAGAGCGGCAGCTACTGGCCATGCGATAGTGATGCAGCAATCACTCTAAATTGCTGGTTATTCTAGTCTGATCAAAGACAACAAAAATTTCAGAACAATGGCCACAGCGCATGCAGTGATTGGTACTCATGTGTAACTGAAGTTAATACCAATGATCATACAGGGGACAAGAGACATGTTAGGATTCTTTCAAGATTTGAAGTGGAATTTTACTGACTGCAAATGTACATTGGGAACTCTAGGTCAAATAACAAAAACTGTTTTGAAAACTAAAATTAATTTTCTGAGGAATGAGAGAAAATGGAGTCATAAAACGCTCAATAAGAAACTACAAAAGGGGATTGAAGAGATGGATCAGTGGTTAAGAGCACTGGCTGTTCTTCCAGAGGTCCTGAGTTCAATTTCCAGCAACCACACGGTGGATTGCAGCCATCTGTAATGAAATCTGATGCCCTCTGAAGACAGCTGCAGTATA